>NC_058519.1:350229197-350239197 GCF_904849725.1 Hordeum vulgare subsp. vulgare | reverse complement strand
TCGGATGATAGCATTGGTGACCCTGAAGAATTTGGACAGGAGCTTGCAATGCTCGTGAGGAAATTCCAGAGGTTTACACGACGTGGCCAGTTCGGTAAATCTTCAAGAAGAGACATGAGGAAATCAGAATCTTCATCTGAGGACTACAAGAAAAGAACCTCCCACAAATGCAAGAAATCAGGTCATTACATTGCTGACTGTCCCCATTGGGGAAAGGAATCAAAGAAGAAGAAATACAAGGATGACAGTTCTGATGACTCGAAGAAGAAGAAGAAATCTTCAAAATCCTCATCTTCAAAGCCCTCATCGCACAAGAAGACTAGTTTCAGAAAGGCTCGGGCACTTATTGGCAAGGAAATGGATTCTGAGGTAGAATCAAAGGAATGTGATGAAGAAGAGGGTTCTGATGAAGACTCAGAATCCGGACAGGCCAGCCTTGCACTTGCAACCACTTTCGTGAGCAAGTCAATCTTCAACCTTGAAGAAGATGATAACACCATCCACACTCATGACTATGCTGATGACTTTGCTCCAACCTATTGCTTCATGGCAAAGGGTTCAAAGGTACCAAATGATGCTTCCTCCTCTGATTCAAGTGACTATGAACCTGATGATTATAAAAAACCCAGTTACAGTAAACTTACTATCATTGCCACTAAACAACAAACTGCCCTGGAAAAGCTTCAGAAACTGCTAGATAGAAGTGATGATCTGTTGAATGATGAAATGAATCTTAACCAAATCCTCACTGAAGATGTGAAAAGTCTTCAGTCTAGATTTGATAATCTTCAAGATCGTTATGATACACTCCTCGCTGATCATGAGAAACTTTCCTATGAATTTCTTCAAAGGAAGCTTGATCTAGAGAAGCTGAGGATTTCTCATGATGATCTTCGTATGGAAAATGATTCATTACTATCTCAACAGATCAGCACTGCTCAAGCCGAATTCATTCCTCCATGTCTTAAATGCATTGAACGCGAAACTGCTAATTCTTCACCAGAATCATCAAATGCTTCTATTGCTACAAATTCTTCAATTGCACCTGTAGTGTCTATTTTCTCACTTGAGGAAAACACAAATGTTACTGGTGAAAATGTAGGGTTGAAGGAATTGTATGTGACAGGCATATACAAAAGCCTCAAAGGACATCAAATCCTTTGTGATGTGCTCAAAAACAGATCTTGAACAGGAACCCGAGGAAAGAAGGAATTGCCTTTGAGAGGAAATTAAATGCTGATGGATCTTATTGGAAACCTGAGCAGTATCCCAAAACCTCATGGGTTGCTGCTGCTGGGCCTCCTTTTGATCCATCCAATCTAACTGGTTTTTCATGTGAATTATCCTATTCCTCAGATGAGTCATTTGACTCCAACTATAAACTGTTGAAAAATCAATCTGGTGAAGTATTTGCTCGATATGTTGGAACTAACTGCAGGAATGGTCCTTCCTTGAGGAAAATCTGGGTTCCCAAAAGCTGTCTTGAAAATCTTCAGGTGAATGTCCTCATGACACCACCGATGAAGAATCTGAACCCTAGATCAAATTCCTCAGGAGGACCAAAGTCTTCAAGAGGATCAAAATCCTCAACTGGTCAAAATTATGCTCGTACCCGTGCTAATGCGTCTAACATGCAGGGAAACTACAAGGAATATGAATATGAGCGTTACTCTTCAAATCATTATGTTCATAAATCCTCAAACCAGTTCTCTGCATATTCATATGAGTACTTTAACCCCCCTACTATTAAGAGAAGTGCATTAGCTTCAATGCCACCTTTCTCATATGGTGCTCGCAGGATGATGAATGCTTTACCATCCCTTCAGATGTGGGTGGTGAAGAAATCGAACTAATCACTTCTGCAGGTCAGGTCTCCAGATGAAAATCATCATCTAAGGAATTTGCTGGAGAACTGAGAAAATGCTTGATAGGACGCAAGCTAATATTGATGAAATAGAAATATTTCACACGTCCTTATAATTCTGTTATGATGAAATTGATATCATATTCTTCAAATCTGAAGCATATGAGATGGTAAGCTCTACTAATTCATCTGCAGGATGACAAACCCAAGAATACTGAGTGGGTTCTTGATAGTGGCTGCACACATCACATGACTGGTGATAAAAGCTTGCTGATGAATATGCCACTCACTCCATCACCTCTGAAGCAAATCACATATGCTGACAAAGGTAAAAGCAAGGTATTGGGACTTGGCAAAGTGGCTATTTCCAAGGATAGGCATATGGACAAAGTGATGCTTGTTGAATCCCTTGGTTTTAACCTCATGTCAGTCTCGATGCTTTCTAATCTTGATATGATTGTTATCTTTGGTAGACATAGATGTGTAGTCATCATGGAATCTGACAGATCCAAAGTCTTTGAAGGTGTAAGAAGAGGGGATTTGTACATTGTTGATTTGTCTATAGGTCCTCAACCAGCCACTTGCTTACTAGCAAAAACCTCATAAGGATGGTTGTGGCACCGAAGACTAGGTCATGCAGGCATGAGGACTTGGCGCACTCTCGCGAAGAAGAAGCATGTCATCGGCATCGAATCACTCAAATTCCTCAAGGATCATCTCTGCGGTGCATGTGAATCTGGGAAAATGACCAGATCCAAGCATCCCTCGAAGACTATCATGACCACTACACGTCCCTTCGAATTGCTTCATATGGATCTATTTGGACCTACTCACTATGCCACACTAACCAATGCAGCATCTTTATATGGCTTCGTCATAGTTGATGATTATTCTAGATATACATGGGTGCATATCATTGTATATAAAACTGAAGTGCAGGAAATTGATGAAGAAACCATCCCCATCACTGATGAAAATCAAGAAGATGCTCGTGAGGAAATTGCACCAGAACCACTTCCTCAGCCCAGACGAAATCCTCAACCAGCTCATCCGAGGATTGCAAATGAAGTAGAGCTTGACAAAATCCTCAACGACATCAACGCGCCAGGTCCTCTCACTCGCTCAAAAGCTTCACACTTAGTTAACTTTTGTGGGCATTTTTCTTTTGTATCTATCACAGAACCCTCAAAAGTTGTTGAGGCTTTCTTGGAACCGGAGTGGATCCAAGCTATGCAAGATGAACTTCTGCAATTCAAGCTGAATGACGTATGGGAGCTAGTCAAACGACCAGATCCTCGCAAGCATAACATCATCGGAACCAAGTGGATTTTCCGAAACAAGCAAGATGAGGATGGTCAAGTGGTGAGGAATAAGGCACGACTCGTAGCCCAAGGGTACACCCAGGTTGAAGGAATAGATTTCATTGAAACTTTTGCAGCTATTGCTAGACTTGAAGCTATTCGAATACTACTTGCTTATGCTAATCATCATAACCTCATCTTATATCAAATGGATGTGAAAAGGGCATTCCTCAATGGTAAGCTTGAGGAAGAAGTATATGTTGCTCAGCCCCCAGGTTTTGAGGATCCATAGAATCCAGACAAAGTCTTCAGACTCAAAAAGGCACTCTATGGTCTCAAGCAAGCCCCTCGGGCATGGTATGACACATTGAAGGAATTCCTCATGAAGAAAGGCTTCAAACCTGGTTCACTCGATCCAACTCTTTTCACTAAATCCTATGATAATGAGCTATTTGTGTGCCAAATATATGTCGATGATATCATATTTGGCTGTACTGACAAACGATACAGTGATGAATTTGCTTACATGATGAGTGAAGAATATCACATGTCTATGATGGGGGAGCTAAAATTCTTCTTAGGTCTTCAAATTCGTAAACAACGCAATGGAATCTTCATATCACAGGAGAAATACCTCAAGGATGTTCTGAGCAAATTCGACATGCATGAATGCAAAGGTGCCAAGACTCCAATGCCTACCAACGGCCACCTCAGCACTGATGAAAATGGTAAAGAATTCGATCAGCACGTATATCGCTCTATGATTGGCTCTTTATTGTATCTATGTGCATCTAGGCCAGATATAATGCTTAGTGTTTGCATGTGTGCACATTTTCAAGAAAAACCGAAGGAATCACACCATAAGGCTGTGAAGCATATTCTTCGATACTTAGCTCACACACCAACACTAGGATTATGGTATCCCAAGGGCTCAAATCTTCATCTGGTAGGGTATTCTGATTCTGACTATGCTGGTGATCGTGTAGATCGCAAGTCAACTTCTGGTACATGCCATTTCCTCAGAAGATCACTAGTTTGCTGGTCCTGAAAGAAGCAGAACTGTGTATCACTCTCCACTGCCGAAGCTGAGTACATTGTTGTTGGTTCATGTTGTGCTCAACTACTATGGATGAAGCAAACCCTCAAGGACTACGGCATCAACATGAAGAATGTGCCTCTCTACTGCGACAATGAGAGTGCAATCAAGATTGCATACAACCCAGTACAGCACTCGAAGACTAAGCACATCCAGATTCGTCATCATTTTCTTCGGGACCATGTCCTCAAGGGAAATATCCTCATTGACCATGTGAAGACTGATGATCAACTAGCAGATATCTTCACTAAGCCCTTGGATGAGAAAAGGTTTTGCAAGTTGCGGTGTGAGCTAAATATCTTAGAATCTTCAAATGTTTTGTAAAAAAACATGCACACATCCTAACACTTATGCAAAATTGATGACTTAGATGTGCAACACATGATGAATCAATTTTCTTCAACTGATGAAGAATATCACTATGAATGTGAAGAAATCAACGAAGAAATTGATTCTCAGGGCCCTACGACAATTGTACGCGGCGTCTGTAATCAACATTCTGATATGGTGGGTCACGCCACCGCCCTACGTGAAATTCCTCAAAGTTGATTTTCTTCAAAGTTCCATTTCCTCAAAACTTGTTTTTCTTCAAAACAGTTTTTCTCCATTGAGACGACTTATCACAAAATCCTCAAGATTAGTCAAATCTTCAAAAAATACTTGATGACTTTCGTTTAACTAGATAGACTATGATTTCTAGTCCTCAACATCATTCACTTATAGCTATTTCTTCAAGTTGATATTTCATCTAAGTGAATGTGATCGGACCCTACATTCCCTCAATGCTATTCTCATCCAGTCTATTCAATTCTTCTTATGCGTTCTACTTGAAACTTTGTTCAAAATCCTCACTGCGTCCTTGTCAGCTCATGATTTTGTAACAAAATCCTCAAATCTTCAAAAATGTTTCTTTAATGCACAGTAACTGAACCCCACTTCCCACGTTCGGATAACCACGGTCTCCACTATCTCCATCGCCTTGCTCAGGAGCTACATGTGTCCTGCGGAGACGTAGAGGCAGGGGCTGTTTGGTCCGAATTCTTCGCGCCAACAGTAACTGCCTGGTTATAAATATGTCCTTATCCCCCTCAGCAAACACTTCTTCGCTCCGTCGCTCTCCTGCTACAGCAAAAGCACCGAACCCTAGCGCCACCGCTGGAAGTCTCGTCGCCGGCGAAGAAGAGCTTCACTGCCTCAACTTCTCCGTCGCCGGAACCACGCCGGAGTCGGACCATCTTTGTCCGCCGCCGCCGTAGACGTCCTCTGCTACCGGGTTAGGGCGCATTGGACAGGCACCGAAGAGCATCTCTCTGCAACTCTTCTCTGTTCTTCGTGCACGCCATCTAGGGTAAATAAAAACCCTATTTTAACAGCAAGTTAGATCTACTATTTTACATCTGAGATGTGAAATCTGTTTTTCCTCAAGAATCTATATGCATCTGATTCCTCAAACACTGCCTATCACCACACTGTTGATGAACTTCACTAAGCATCTAAGATTTTCACGAGATTCCTCAATTGTGCGAATTTTCGGATCTGTACAACTCTCGAACCCAAGAACAGTATGCTTAGGCAAATTTCCTCAACCACTGGTTAAATTCCTCAATTGTCAAACTTTTTCATTTTCTTCAAATCTGAGAACGCATATGACCTCTCCAAATTCCTCGCAACTATACTCTGTTCACAGGTACACACATGTCAGCTGATGGATCTCTCGGTTCTCATCACATTAACTCATTTGCAGCATTTCTTGAAGAAAATCTTCAAGTCTCATCAGAATCCTCAAGAGTTCAATCTCATCAGCAAAATCCTCATCTGAAGAAAATGGAGGATGACAGGAAACAGAAGGGAGGGAAGAAACTTGAGCAGAATACAGCTTTGGATATCCCTGAGGATATTTACTTGGACTATTGCACACCTGATGAAAATGAAACAATGTCCAAGAGAAAAAATCGGCTTCAGAAGATAGAACGCTGATGGGCTAAGGAATGGAAGGAATACAGATTTGTCACTACCAAGTATGCGAAGAAATTCGCTCTGAAGCCTCCTGGCAAACGGGCTCCACTTGAGGCTCATCAAGTAGCACATCCCTCAAGCCTCAAGACCCTTGATGACTATCCTGATGAAAAGGACAAGCACTTGGCTAAGCTTAAGAAGCACGCAGATGCTGTGGTAAGGAAATTCAATGAATCCTCTGCTGCTGCTTCAACTGCAGCTACTTCGTCTGCCGCTGAGATCTCTGGTTCAGCAATTCCTCAACCAAAGTATGTGCCGTCAAAACCAAGGGCTCCAAAGCCTCAAGAGAAACCAGCTCAGGCATCAGTTACAAAACCCTCAGCGCCAAAATCCTCGGCGCCAAAATCCTCAGCACCACCACCAAAGCCTTAAGAGAAACCAGAACTGAAGCCGGTCATGAAGCCACTGCCTGCTACCTCCAGCTCCTCACTCCCAGCTGCAACCAGCTCAGAGACAAAGTCTTCACCACCTCCTGTGAAGACTCAGGTGTCTGCTGAAAGAGGAACACAACCAAGCCCCAGCAAAATCATCACAGTCCCGTCTGCATCAGAGGGTAGTGATGAATATGATGATGAAACCCTGCAAGCTATAATCAGAAACAAGCAGGAGAGGGTAGCTCAAGCTTCGGGCAGCGCCATTCCTCTGGCCATGGACCCCAAGGTCCTCCTAGACTACATAAACATCTGGTATGAGGACCCCAACACTCCGCTTGATGATTTGAAACTTCCCCCTGGCATCAGCCACATGGTGGCCACATTCATCAACGAGGCCAAGTGGAAGGAGCAGCAAGCCAAGCAGGCCAAGGTTGCTAAGCTCAAAAAGGAGAAATTCCTCAAGAAGAATCTCCTCAACTTGACACCTGATGCACTGGTGTCAACACAGGCTGAGTTGAAGACTTTGACTGATAAGTACTCCAAGCTATCTGATCGTCAGAGTCCCAAGAGCAGTTTCATAAAATTTGCCACTAAAGCTATTGACGACTACAACAAGAAGGCTGCCCCTCGAGTACCAACTCCTCAGCCTCTGATTGAAGAGCCAGCCGATGAATCTACACAAGCTGATGAAATACCCCAAGAAAGCCGTGTGGATGTACCGGCTATTGAAGAAATCACCACGGAAAATCCAGCTGATGAATCTGCTACTGCTGGTGAGACTGCCCCTGATCCAGCTGCTGCATCAAAGCAAGCTGATGACTCTGTTCCAGCTGGTTCCTCAATGCCAGCTGATGAATCTGTCGAGAGAACCCCTTAACCAAAAGCTTCAAAGGTGAAGAAGATGACTCCGTCCGCATCAGACATGAAGAAGACCAGGGCTGCTGAGAAGGAAGCAAAAAAGAGAAAGGCCTCCTCAGCAGAAGAAAACACTGAGGCCAAGCGCCTCAAAGCGCTTGAAGAAAATGCTCCACTGGACCCTGTGCCCCTCAACATCGCTCCATCTTATGAAATGGTCACCTTTGAAGACCAGGAGCAAGGGCCAGATGAGGAAAATGAAGGATGCTGCATCTGAGGAACATACTGACGAAGAAATTCGCATTGACGACAGTCCTTAGCCCTCCATTCCTCAGGAAGACACTGCACAAGGATCAGCTGCACCAGCTGATGAAACTGCCTCTGTCACCAAGCAAGCTGAGGAAGAGCAAAGTGAAATTCCCCAAGCTGATGAAATTCAAAGTCCTAAGAAAAATCCTCAAGATGAGGAACAGGCTGACCCAACTCCTCCACGTGAGAAAGATCTTCACACTGAGGCTCAGTATGAACCTATTCCTTCTCCGGAGCAGAACCCTCAACAGGATGCTCCAGTTGATGAAATTCCTCAGCCTGATGCCCAGCCAGATCCCATTCCTCAACATGTAGCACAAAATGAACAAGCTCCTCAGCCTGAAGCCCAAGCTGATGAAATTCCTCACCCTGAGGACAATGCTGAGGAAAATGCACCAGACCAAGTCAATGCCTTCGTCGTGCTCAATCGAGAGACTACAATTGTTGTCTCCCCTCTGGCTCCACAGCAAAATCTTCAGCCAATGTAGCGTCAGCCATTCTCCAAGCTACCACAGTTTCAAAAGGAGAACTTCTTTGAAGATCGCATGTACTTCATTGGAGAAAATCCCTATGATAAGCCTCAAATCAGGCATCTGAAGTTTTGGACGAGGACACAGCTGAATTACTATGCCTCTGTGCTGTGTGGAAGAAATAAGATATTCCAGCACAGGCATATTCCTCACGTTGAACTTGAAGCAATACCATGCATGGCTCTAGTCCTTAATGTCCTTCATGAAGCTAGACTGCTACCAATGTGCTCAGACATCTCTGATTGGAACAGTGAGCGCAATCTTCAGTTTTATGCCACTCTTCACATCTCTGGCGATCCTGAAGACATTAACACCTGGGTGTTTGACTGGATGACGCAAAACAATCACTACAAGGCTCCTGCTACTGAGCTACTTCGTGAACTTCCAGTATCAATTCCCTCAGAGGAGGTTGTGAAGCTTTACGGTGAGCGTGAGCTGCCCAACGGGATG
The DNA here is from genome assembly GCF_904849725.1 of Hordeum vulgare subsp. vulgare. Classification (NCBI taxonomy): domain Eukaryota; kingdom Viridiplantae; phylum Streptophyta; class Magnoliopsida; order Poales; family Poaceae; genus Hordeum; species Hordeum vulgare. Next base: position 350,230,402 of record NC_058519.1, on the reverse strand, counting down.
ATGGAAGTCCTCATGAAGCCTTTGGCTAAAGGGCAACCACCGAAAAAAACCTTCCTCGTCCACGAGCTCAAATATACACCAAGGTCTGTTTACAGAATCCTCTGCAGTGTGCTTGCGCTGATCAAAGGCCATGATGATGAAGAAGATATCATAGGCATCATGAAGAATATCCTCTTCAACATCATCCATGGTATCCCTATCAACATACATGATTTCTTCTTGAGGACTTTGGCCGACAATGCCATGTGTCCATTTGATCACAAGATATATGCCCCATGGATCATGAGATTCATCATGACAAGGACAGGCATCAACTTCCACGCTGATTTCAACAACCATGTTGGTTATATGCCTCCTATCAGGGTCAACAAGAAGACTTTCGAGACAGTTGAAGGAAAAGGCAAGTCAATGATTGATGAAGGCCGTAGGCCCCTTGATGGCCAGTTCAGAGAGCCGGAAGCTTATTCTTTATGGGATGATACTGAGACTCACCCGCCAAGCCCTATTGCTCCTCGCGTGATGAATACAAGAGAGCTTCTCCTCAGTCTTCACCACAAGGTGGATCGCAATCACACGTGGGTCAAACGTCAGTTCGGCGCCATTGTGAAAACCCTCACTGAAACATACAACTCTATAAAGCTTAACCATCACTATCTGCATGAGGTTTTGATCGCACCTGGGCCACACTTGCTTATTTGAAGACTGAGACAGAACTTCAAGAATTGGACTTTGAGCGAGACTTTGACTGGTCATGGCCGCCCAAGAAGAAGTTCAGGCCAATTCCAGTTCGAGACCTTGAAGACAACTCCTTTTCTTCATTCCGCACTGCTGAATCTGATGAAGAATAGCACGACACTGCCACCGGTCCAAGGAAAAAAACTACTCCCAAGAAGCACCACGCATCTTCATCAACCGCCAAGAAGTGAAGTCTTCACGGGTGTTAGTCCTCAGTTTGTCCCTTTTTGTCACTTGATGACAAAGGGGAGAAACTTGAGATTTAGTCTTCAAGCGGGATATTTTGGGGCTTATGAACTATATTTAAGTTACAAACTCTTGGCTCTTCTGAAGTGTTTATGTAATGAGTTGTAACTTAAGCCCGATGGTACTTTGACGCTTTTGAACGTTTTTCTTCGCAAGCTTATTCCTAAAGTTTTTAATGCATGCATGCTGGAATTCATCAGATACCATTTGTCATCATGCATCTT